>NC_056746.1:569357782-569402782 GCF_019279795.1 Protopterus annectens
GGGACAGTAGAAGCCTTAACACCCTTGGGACCCTGAGAAATTGTTTCAGGGTCAGCAGTAGGGTTTTTAAAAAGAAACTTATGGGAGTCAGGAACCGTGTAATATCTGTCTGGCTTACTAGGAGCCGGAGGCAGGGAATCAGGAGCCATGCTGGATTCTGAGAAATCATCAACAATGTCTAAAACAGGAGGTATAGCCAAAGGCCTATGCTGAGGAAGAAGGAAATCCCCAAGTCTCTTTTTGGATTCTGAAAAATCCTGACTCTCCCAATGAAAATGTTCCCTTAAGGTATGCAAAGTTTCTCCAAAAGAAAAATCATCAGGAGGAGAAGCAGAAGGGATGGATTCCTCTGCACCAGAGTCCTCAAGGTGGAACAGATAATGCCTGATCAAAAGAGGAATCTGAAGAAATGGAAACCTGATCTGAAGATTCATAATCAGTGCCTTGCCTACGCCTCTTAGCAGGAGGGTGTGGGGAACCCTGATCAAGGTAATTAAATCCTCAGCCATTTTGATAATTTGTTTTTTAGGTATAGGGGCCTGAGCACGTGGCCCATGCGTCATTTTTTTAGACATAAAAGTTGGTTTTGGCCTAGGTTTTGAAGACGGCATTGGTTTAATGTACAAATCTTTAGGCCTGAAAATACCCTCAGAAGCCAATGCCTGCTCAGCGGCTCCGGACCCATCTAAGGGAGAGACATCCGCGGGTTCATTAGGAGAAGCTTTGTCGTCGGTTTTGGACCTCAACGGTCTGTCTTTTTCTTTGCGTTTTTTGTGAATTCCGGTAGTCGAATTACTAACCGACGACATTTCTGGATATCTAAATCTTGAGCCAAAATATTGAAATGCAAAAATATACAGACCCTTAATAGTGCATTGGTTAAATTTAGCACAAAACCGACAGCAAGGCACGCTGTGATCAGGGCCCAGGCAAGGAATACAGTACAAATAAAAATCCTTATGAGGCATTTGCTTCCCACAAGTAATGCAATTATTAACTTTTACGGACATCGGTAAGGAGCAAGAAAAAGTTTCCCCAACGGGGTACTTAGCTTTAGGTTGAAGACTTCGGTTCTGAAACTCGAAAATGAAAATTTCAGGAGTCGGACGACCGGCACTTGCGAACTGCCTCTGCTTTGGTCACCGCGCGGCAAGAAAAACTGATGAAAATGGCGTCGGCTGCATGTTTTATACCCCTGACGACCTGACGTCATGGAAGAAAAGACAGCAACTGATGCAGGACCCAAGACTTTGTTATTCAGGCCAACTGAGGGCAGCCTGCCAGCAGATTACCCAAATGTAATGACTGCAACGGTGAAACACGAAGGACATCCTCTTGCTGTGAGGTGGCAATGCTAACAGCTGCACCACCGTGGCCCCCCTAGCATATGTGGCTTTAATTTATGTACTACTGCTGCTTTTCTCCTGTTCTCTTTTAGTGTTGCTTTATGTCTTAATTAAATGCATTTGATTTGAACAGGAAATGACCATGTTGAAAAGTGGTTAAAAGAATGCATTTCTGTATTATGTTTGTATCTGATGAAGTTCCTTTTATTATTTGGGAAGAAAGCGCTTATATTTACACTTGTTTCTGTTGCAATAAACTAAATAGTGACTGTGGAGTTCCTGGCATACTTGCTACTTCTGCATGCTGGCTTGGATGCTGGCATCCAAGAGCAAAATTTCTTGCATTTATCTGCATAGGATTTTCTTGTGTTAGGCCTCCTGGCCTCATAAAGAACTTCAACCACCTGTTAGGAAAGATTTGAAGTATTAGCCAGGCAGTTAAATGCAGAGTTTGAACATGAGGATGAAGGAACTTTCCCCCTCCCTGAACCAACAGATCTAGTACCAGGGGACGATGCCAAGGCTGAGCCTGGGAAAGGCTGCGAAGAAGGGGACACGAATGATGCCTGGGCCAATCTGGAGCTATCAGAATAGCCTTTGGTTTTTCGTCCCTTATCTTTAGCAGCACTCTTTGAAGAAGAGGCAGAGAAGGGAATGCATAAACTGAGAGATGCGTCCATAGGAAGGACAACGCATCCACCCTCCAAGCTTTATTGTAAAACTCCCTGGTGCAGAAGGTTGGAAGGAGATGATAGGTGTGAGAGGAGAAAAGATCCACTTGTGGGGTGCCCCAATGATGAGTGATGTGATGGAAAATATCCCCGTTTAGTTGCCACTGGTCAGGATCCAGAACATGTCTGCTCAAATGATCCGCCAAGGAGTTTAGCCTCCCTGGAAGATACTGGGCTATTAGATGTAAGCCAATGGATGCTGCTATGGAACATAGTCTCATGCTTTGTCTGCATAAGGGGTAAGAGTGAGTCCCCCCTTGCTTGTTGATGTACCACATGACTGTGGTATTGTCTGTCCTGATCAGCAGAGTCCCAGGGTAGAGTATGTCCTTGAAAGCCAGCAAGGCCTGCTGCACTGCCATCAATTCTTTTAAGTTTATGTACAGATGAATCTGCTGGGTGCTCCAAGTCCCCTGTATGCCCCTGCCCTCCAGATAAGCCCCCCATGCAACATCTGAGGAGTCTGTGGTGAGAGTCTGGCTGGCAGGCGGTAGGTGGAAAGGCAGACCCTTGTTCTGAGAACAGGCTGTCGTCCACCAGAGGAACTCCATTTGTAGACAAGGAATCAGGGGAAGAATCAAGTCTTAGTCCTGTGTGTGTATGTTGACACCAAAAATTCTTGAGGTACCATTGACGTTTTCTCATATGCAGCCTTGCATACGGGATCAACAAAATACATGAAGCCATGAACCTCAGTGCTTGCAGGAATTGCCTTGCAGAGAGCTGGGTCATGCCTGCCAAGTTCATGAAGTAAGCGGAAAGATCTTCTTGCTTCTGTTGAGGGAGGAATGCAATCTGGGTGGTTGTATTCAGACTAGCTCCCAGGAAAACAATCTCCCTTGAAGGAACCAACTTTGACTTTTCCTTGAGAGTGTAACCCAAAGAGGTGAGAATATTTTTCACGAAATCCAAATCCTTTTCTAGTTGTTCTGGGGAGTTTGCTTGAATGAGACAGTCTTCCAGGTAAGGATAAATTTGAATGTTTCTCTGCCTGCAAAAAGCAATGGCTGGAGTCAGGCGCTACCTAAAAACTCTGGGAGTAGTAGATAAGCCGAAGGACAATTCAGAGAATTTAAAGTGTTGCTTCCCAGCCCTGAAGCGAAGGAACTGCCTGCAACTTTCCCTTATTGGGATGTGCAGATAAGCTTCCTTGAGATCTAAAGTTACCAGCCATGAATCCTTGGCCAGCATTGGTAGTAAGAGTGTGCATCTTGAATTTGGAAATCACCAGAAAAGTGTTTAGAATGGACAAATCCAGAATAGGGCACCAGGTGCCCCCTTTCTTGGGTACCAGAAAAAGCCTTGAATAAAAACCTAGGCCTGCCTGATTTGCAGGAACTGGCTTTTATAACCCCCATAGTTAGTAGAGAAGAAATTTGAGTTTCTATCTCTGTCCTGAGAGTTCTGGGTATGTCTGGGTATCCTTGTAAAACAGGGAAGTTGTGAAAGTAAAACTTGTAACCTTGGTTTACTATATTGAGCACCCATTTGTTGTCTGTGTTGGTAGACCATACCTCTGTGAACCTGGCTAACCTTCCCCCCAAACAAAACCCAGGGTCCACAGAGGTAGGCATAAGAAGGCCGGAGTCATTGAGAATGTTTGCTTTGGGAAGCTGGCTTAGAACTCCCTGATTTAGGAGAAGAAGAATGCCATTGTTTAGCCCTTTGAGGGGCAGAAGCCTGTCCTCTGGAAGATCTGAAACGCCTAGGCCTAGAGCGACCCTGCTTGCCAGGATCAGGGAAAGACCAATTCTTGGAAGGATAATGCCTACTAAACCAAGGAGGCTGAACCTGAAGTAAATATTTTAGAGCTTGCACAGATTTTGCCGTATCCTCCAACTTTTTTAGTACCTCCACAGCCTTATTACCAAAAAGATTGTCCTTGTGCAAAGGAACATCCAGCAATTTAGATTTAACTGGTTCAGAAAGAGGCTGCTCCCTGAGCCAAACGTGCCTTATAATTACGGAACCAGTAGCTGCTGCTCTGCAGGAAGCCTCCAAAGTGTCAAAACCACAGTGAAGTGGATGCTTATTAACTAAAGTGGCAGAATTCAATAAGTCTTGTAAATCTTTGTTTTCAGTCATGGAAGGAATATCTCCAAGTTTAGCCTTAATAACCTCCAAAGTATGCTGCTAATACTTAAGCATGTGAAAAAGATAATTCACAGATCTAATGGCAAGAGTTGCAGAGGTACAGACTTGTTTTTACCCCACCTGTCCAAGGCCCTAGATTCCTTATCAGAAGGCGCAGGCTTTTTAGCAATAGTAGCCTTAACACCCTTGGGGCCTTGAGAAATAATTTCTGGATCAGCAGTAGGGTGTTTAAAAAGGAATTGATGAGATTCAGGAACCCTGTAATACCTATCTGGTTTTCTGGGGGCAAGAGGAACAGATTTAGGAGTTAAAGAATTTTCCATGAAAACATCATCCACAACTTCCAAAACTGGAGGTATAGCCAGAGGCTTATGCTGTGGCAAATCTAGAAATTCCCCGATTCTTTTCTTAGACTGTGCAAAATCCTGACATTCCCATTTAAAATGTTCCCTAAGAGTATTCAAAGTATCCTCAAAGGAAAAATCTTCTGGAGGGAAGGCAGAAAGGATACAGTCCTCACCATCAAAATCCTCAAAGCCAGAAAAAAAGTTGAGAATTTCCTTCTTCACCAGCAGACACACTGGAAATCTCAGAATCTGAGACAGACAAAACATCAGGAGATAATTCCCTAGCGCTCTTTGAAGGGGGGGGGGGGATGACAGCTCCTAATCAGGGAAAGAAGATCACCAGCCATCTTTACCAACTGGGACTGAGGTATAGGAGGAGAGGCCGACACTGCTTGTGAGTAGGTTTGCGGCTGGAAGGTTTACTAGCAATCCAGAGGGACTCGGGAGGCCTAGCAACTGCAGAAGTCTGAATTAAGGTAGTAGGTATGGTTCTGGTCTCATGTCGAAAAGAGGAGGCGACAGAAGCCGGTGCCTGCAAAGCGGCTCCGGACCCATCTGAGGTGGCGACAGGCGAAGGATATGAAGACGAAATAGCAGCCTGTGGCATAGAGGACTCCGTAAAGGTCACGGCAGAGGCTTGCGACTGAAAATCTGCAGACTGCAGGGGCTGTGAAAGCGCCTCACTGACTACCGCTGTGCTGATGACCAATTTGACCGGTGCATCGTCAGTAGATTTAACCCTAGGCCTGTTGCGGTCCTTGTCTTTGCGTTTCGTAGGTATATCCGAAGTCGGGAGACCAGAAGACACCATTCCGACGAACTTAGGCCAGACTCCGAAATGCTTATACAAAATCGTAGCTCTACGGCGTATGGTACAAGGGTTAAAGAGAGCACAGTGATCGCAGTTAGGGACGTCGTGCTCAAGGCCCAAATAAGTTGTACAATAGGAATGGAAATCACGGTGCAGAATCTGTTTTCCACAGGCAAGACAGTTATTAACTTTATCTGACATTCATTAAAGCAAGAAAAGAGGATCCCCAGCGAGGTACTTATCTAAAGGAGTCTTCAACTTGGTAGTCGGAAAGCGAAACGAAGGTAAGCGGCTGACCGGCACTAGTGCGAATTGCATCTGCTTCAGGCTCCGTGGCAAGAAAGATTGAGGAAATGGCGTCGGCTGCCTCCCTTTATACCTGACGTACTGACATCAGTTTTACAACCGGCAGCAGCTGACGTCATATACCAAGAACTCTGGTATTCAGGCTGATTGAGGGCCACCGGGAGCCAGATAACCCATATGTGAGGACTGCAACAGTGAAACACGAAGAACATCTACTCAGGCCAGACTGTTAAAACTGAAGTGCACCTAATCTGTATAAGAACTGCTTTAAGAATAACCTCACCAAGTAGAGAAAAACTGTTTTAATAAAAGCAGTTACAATGTGGGGTTTTATTTTCAGCAAAAATCATCAGTATCATTAACTCCCTTTTTTCTCTTTTTCTACATTGGTCAGGATGTTGCATGAAATGCCACCACCTCTCGATTCACAGTCATGCGCCTACCTTCTTCAACAATCATGTTTTCCCTCATGCAATCCAGACCATCTCTTTGCTGTATATCCTTGTCTTCTTTTGCCTTCTTCCTGTATCTCCTGTATCTCCCAAATCTGCTTTACTAAATCATCTTCTGCTTCACTCCACGTAACCAAAAGACTGTAATCTGTTCTACTTGGCCTTCTCTGCAACTGTGGCTACTTCCCATACAAACATTTCAAGTTACAGGCAAGAACGCCCTTCTAGCCTGCCAATCTACCAGAACAGCCATCCCCAGAGTAAGGGGCCAAGCTACTCTTAAAAATGTCTAAATAAGGGTTTGCTTTAATACAGTTTGGTAGTTTATTCTCAGTGGTAGTTACTTTGTCAGAGAAACAACAGACGATTTTCTACACTGGATGTTCACTGTTTCACTACTGCTCTTTAATAACCCCAGCATTCTGGTACTGAACTCTAAATTCTCTAACATACCTAAATTAAGGTTTCCTATTATATATTTATACAAGATGCTACATGAGTTCAGCTATTTTAATATAGTGACAAATCCTTCACAGCTACTAATGCCCTTTGTGCATTTCTACTTTACTCCTGCTTTTTCAATTTATACACAATATTTTTTTAATAAGGTTTCCATATTACTATTATTCCTTATTCTAGTTTGGGACTAATGCAACTTACAAACAAAGATTTCTTCATGTTTGATTTCCTACACTTTACACAGTAAACTCTCAGTTAACCGGCACCCATGGGGATTGGTCGATGCCGGATAAGTGTAGTTTCCAGCTGCTTGAGAGTTACTATTAAAAACAGACCAGGCAAACACTGTACCCTATAGTATACCATACCATACCATAAACACTGTATTGATTTGATTTTAATATTGAAATACAGTAACTAAAAGCCTGGCTGGAATAAGAATAGAAAGTGTGGCACACAGAACGGTTTTCAGTGGCTCGCTGAGTGGACTGGAATTACATGAACTGAACAGAGAAAAAGAGAATGAATGCTTGTATGAAGGTAGAAGTGAATGTACATGAGAGATCGGACAGACGTATGAAAGCTGAAGAGAGCGTGTGTGTGAGAGATCGGAAAGAGAAAGAGAGTGAATGCATGTATGAAAGCTGAAGAGACTGTGTGTGAGAGATCTGATGCAAACTGACTGAGTGAGTATGGAGTGAGTGTTGACATTTTAGTGATTTGACTTGCTTGGTTTGACTTGTTCTCAGGTCGGGGAGACAGAATTTATTTGTATCTTCCTTTTTAAAACTGTAAAACAAAAAACGTAAGTTATGTTTCTGTGGGGGGGAAAGTGCAACAGATGAAAAACTGAATTGTTCATACTGTTCTGTATTTCTTCGATTTTTTTTTCTGGTTGCTTGAGTTCTGGTTAACTGAGAGTTTACTGTAAATCTTTTTATACAAACTATTGTTACACAGTTTGTTTGTTGATATAATCATAAAAACTCAAAGCTGCATCTATCCATACAGCAAGTATTTAAATGAATCCAAAATTTCAATCACTGTGTGTTGAATTAAATATTCATCCTTCAAGCTCTCTCTCCTTAATCTTGCATGCTTAAACTTTGTTATATCTATTAGTTTTATTATTCTCCTGTGTCCACCTGGTCAGTTTAGTCAGGTTCGAGAGGTTATAAATGTCCCCATTTTCAAATCATCTGTATACAGATTGCAGAATCAGAAAGAAACAAACAAAAAAAGTACGGGTCAAGGGCAGAGCTCTCTGGGACATCTTAACTGTAACAGAAATTGTTATATGATAATTTGTCACGTCTGATCTGTAAGCCGTGCAGCTATCCATCGTATCAAGGTTACATTAATTCCAGCATAATCTAAATTTTATCAGTGTTTTATGAAGACTTTATCAAAGGCTTAAGACAGATCTACATAAATTGCACACGTTCATTTATAGTCAACATCATATTATAGAATATCATGTTACAGATAACTAACAGACCTGTCTTCAACAATGCATGATGACGTATGGTTTCAAGTTCCACCTTTTTCAATTCTAGCAATAATTTATTCAAAATAATCTTCTCCATCATTTTCCACAATAAGAAAGTACAGCTATTAGTCTATGCGACACTGGATTTGTCCTATTCCCCTTTCTGTTAAAAGTGGGTTTAACAAGTGAATGCCTCCAATCTTAAGGAAACTCTTCATACTTAAATAACTCAGTGAGTAACAGAAGCTGAAGTATTGGCAGGTCAGCGTTACTAATTTTATCTCCTTCCTGTGCTTCACTAGGATTCAGTTTCTGGTACTTTTTCAACATAGTCTAACTTATGTTCAGTATCTGAATTTACCTGGATGTTGCTATTTCAAATTATCCCCCCACCCTTGTGCAGCCTTCTGCAAATATATCTACAATCTGTTATTTTTCAGAATAAATTATTGAATCTACATACAGTATCGATTTATACATCTTTATTCCTATCGTAGTTTGCCTCTATGAAATAGTTTAATGTTATGTTCAATTTATAAATGTTCCTAATCTTATTTCATACTATGTTTAATTTATTTTATTTATTTCAGTTTTCAAAGTTATAGTTCAATTTTATTTACATTTCTTATATTTTCTCTCTCAAACTGATGAAGTAATCTTCTTCTTGGGAAAATACAAACTCCTGACCTTGGGTGTCTAGATGTTAAACACCGTTTTTCAATTTTCTGTATTCAAAAATTTCTCTTTCAAAACACGATATAGTCCTTCTGCCATCTTTCCAGTGAACGCTTCACTACAGAGCTTCTGTACACTCAGTTATGAATCTTCTGTGCATTGGTTTATACTTCAGATTGGCAGAATTATCTAGCACTTATCTTAACCATTATAACTCCACAACCACTATACTTCAAAGGTGGTAAAACTTGACATGAAGTAACAATCATCACCTTAGCACACAATGTCCAGTCTGTTTACAATCTGCAAAAACTGTTGTTCCTGTATATAAACTGTAAAATATTTCCTTAAAAAATGCTGTTAATTATTATTATGCCAGTCTGTCTCTGGTAAATTCGTGTCCATCTATAACAGTTTACTATTCTCTGTTTCATACAAGAAAAGTAGGAATTCCTCAAGTTCTCATAACAATCTTTAATCCCTATCACATCACCACCTATTTTTTGTTACAATTTCTTACACTAAAAATATCTGTACTCTGATGGAACTGCTTTCCAATCACTGTTCTTTAAGCACACCACCAACCATTACGGTATCAATGTTATACAAATGCAGTAAATCTTCCAAGAAAAAAGCAGTGCTCTTTGTATAAACAACTACCACAAATTAACCATTCACAAACAGCAAAATCTGATTTAAATGGTCAACCAGGCAAAAATTCTGTCTTGTGTTAGTCAAATTTTGTAATGCATCTGTTGCAAAAATCCTCTTCCATTGTCTTGGCAAGTGGACTACATCCTAGCTAAACACATCCAAAAATTTGGCTTGGATGTTCTATACATTCTCACAATTTAAAATGGGTAATTTTTCCATATGGGTGTTTACACAATTGTTTTCCTTCACGCTCGACTCCTTTCTATATGCGAGTTGTGAAAAGAAAATCCTAATGCCTCTTTCTAAGAAGGCTAAGCTCCCCAACAGTCCTAAAAGAGGAGATACCTTGAGCCAACATGAATAAAACTCCATACTTCCTTAAATTTAGGTGTCCTTGGGCTGTACTCGCATCCTGCATTTTACAGTTTGATGTCCATTATCACCAGTACAAATGTCATCATGTTCCTTTAATAAACAAATCTCCAATTGCTCATTTATCATTTTTGGCATAGTCTGTGGTCTCTCACCTCTAATTTAGTAATGTCTGTTCTTTCACTTGTTAAAAAAAGAATAATCAGCATTAGGTCTTATTAATCTGTCATTCTTTACTGTAATGTTTTTTAATACTTCCAAATTCGATTCCGATTTCTTTCTTTTAGCTTGACCCTTGCCCCTTTTTTCTACATTTTCTGTTGTAACAATGATGCAATTTTCTGTAGACTGAATGTTTTGTGATTGAACAATGTTATTATTCCTTGCAATCTGGGTATTATGTATTAAACTATTGTAATTTTTGCCCAGTGTATTTTCTCTTAGCATTATACACACCATCAGTTTTACTTACATATATTAGTGAATTTCTTATTATGCCAAGTACTTGCAGTGACTTTCTCCTAATACCCGATTCCCACTCTGAATCTCTCAAGAGTGCAAACAATGTTCGTACTTGTATCACTGGGTCCTTGTACAGAGCCTACATTAAGTACACCAGTGTTTCTCTAACTTCAGACTATCACATTACTGCCCAAAGCAGCTTTCAAAGGACCTCATAATTTTTCCAAGTCTAGGAAAACCCATTTGGGCCCCTAGTTATCTAATTATCTCCAGCTTCTTCTTCGCCAAGTAACTGCAGACATCGGGTCAGTTGTTTCTCTAACTTCAAGCTATCACACTACTGCCCAAAGCAGATTTCGAAGGGCCTCGTTTTCCAAGTCTAGGAAAACCTATTTGGAACCCTTATCTCCAACTTCTTCTTCACTACGTAACTGCAAACATCGGGTCAGTTGTGTTGCATCCCGATCCGAATCTCAACTACTCCACTGCTCATTTTACTGCCTCTTACTTTCTGCTACTCTGTATAATTCACTGATCCAATCACAGTCTCCAGTCCTTTCATGCAATGTGACAGGAACTGATATCTCTTATTTTCCTTTTTTTAAATCCTTACTATAACATCACATTTTAATTTACAACTAATACACATATATTAGTAGACAAAAACTAAATCTTAATAAGTTTCTATTACTGTCACATAGTATACATTTAATTTTTAACAATCTTCATGCATTCCAACAGTACAAAATTGTTCAGTTTCTGCTCATTCCTGCTGAACACTATTATGCACGTAATGTTCACACAAATTCCATTTCTTTCTATGCATTTTACTCCTTCAATTTCTAAATATTCAATGTCAAATTCTTTTATTACCTTTGCAATATTCAATATTTCTCTTTAGATTTTAATTTTATCATTCTAATCAATGTTAAACTGAGGCACTATCTGCTTGAGTTGGTAGTAGATCCGATGCATGTAAAAGATCCCACAGCACCAATCTAAGAGTAGGGTTTTTTTACTGATCTATACATTACATATTATTTACATTATTTACAAATCTCTATACATTATAAACTTCACTTTCAGCATCCTCCCACTCTTTTATCCACAACCAAAACTTTTCAAAATCTTTGTCAAGTTCCTTTTTCCATTGTATTTAATTTCATTTAGTCTCACGTTCCATATAGTCCATGAAGCACAACATATTACTTTGTCCATTTTCTTCACTTCTTCCTGTTTACGTGCACCATAATAACCAAACTCTATTATGTCCATGTTTGTCTAAATTTTAACAAACCTTTCACCATATTATCTTTACATATTTCTTTCCACAAATTATTAACTCTTTCACATTTCAAAAATACATGATCAGTAGTCTCAAACTCTACACATTTATTACATATTCTGTCTTGCTTTTTTTTGTATGGCATATTTGCCTTAACCAGCAATTTTCTAATAGACAATCTCCGTAAAAAAAATCATTACATTCTCTTTTTATAGTTATATCTCATTATTATGGCTTTTTTCTCATCTACTTCTAAATATTCCATGGATCAATACAATAAAATTTATTTATTTGCATTTGAGGGGAAAAGCCCCAAACAGACATACAAATACATACAAAGAGAGACAAATTAACAATTACAGAGGAAAATAACATTATGGGTACAATGGATAAGAAAAACAAACAATGAAAGTTTGAGAATTTGAGTAAGGTAGGCCAGAGGCATGCATGCAAAAGATTTATGAAAAGGTGTACTGAGCAAGATCTCTAAAATAAGTTAAAGTAGGCAAAGAAATGATGATTTAGATGTGGAGTTAGTAGTGTGGGAGTTTTAGGTGGGAGCATGTGAAGGACATTCCCATTTGGAGGAGAGATGGGAGAGAAGCATGGATTTGAAACTGTTGTGGTTAGGTATATTATGTAGTGGTGTGGGGAGATTGTTCCATAGTTTGGCTATAGTGTGGGATAGTACTAGTTTACCAGTTGGGTGGATGGGTTTGTGTACATGCAGGAGGTTTTGGCCTGTGGATCTCAGGGTACGGGTAGGTGTGTAGGGTGTTAGAGATTTAGCAAGAGAGGGGCATTCTGCTGGTTTAAAGATGAGTTTGTGGGCTGTTGTAAGTTGTAGGTACTTTAGGCGGTTGTGGAGTTCTAGCCAGTTTAGGGTGTGTTGGGAGAGACAGTGATGGGAAGAGTTCTTAGAATTGGTTGCAAATTTGCAGATTTTGTTGCAACAGGCCTCAAGTTTAGCACGGAGTCCAAGTTGTAGGTTGGAGAATAGGGGAGCACCGTACAAGAGAGAGGGGAGAAGGAAGGTAGATGCAAGGGTATGACGGGAAGATGGAGTAAGGTAGTAGTTGTGTCTGTAGAGGAGGCTGATTTTCTGGTGGGTTTTTTTGATTGCTGAGAGGATGTGGGAGTCAAATTTTAGGTTTTGATCGATGGTAATGCCAAGTAGTTTGGTACTAGGAACGATTTCAAGAGGGTTGTTATTGTGGCTTTTGATGGAAAATTGGACTTTGTGGAACTGGGAAGTTTTAGTGGGAGGAAATATCATTAGCTTTGTTTTGTTGGCATTTAGGGCCAAGTGATGTGATTGCATCCATGATTCAATTTTGGAGAAGGCTGCTTGGGTATTAAGTAGAAGTTTGGAGGGGCAGGAGGCTGAGCAGATGATAGTGGAGTCATCTGCGTACTGGATGACTGAGGCTTCAGGGATGGAGAGGTGAAAGATGTCAATGAATAAGTTGAAAAGCAGAGGGCCAAGTACTGATCCTTGGGGAACTCCTGTGGGTGTAGGTAAGAAAGGGGAGGTTGACTCTTTCCATTGTACAGCCTGCTGGTGCATGGAAAGGTAGCTGGAGAACCAGTCTAGGGTTGAGAGAGATAGATGCAAGTGTGAGAGCTGGGACAGGAGGAGGGAATGGGAAATAGTGTCGAATGCCTTTGAGAGGTCAAGAAAAAGAGAAGATACGTATTTTCCACTCTCACGTGCTAGGTTGACTGTTTTGAGGAAGGAAATGAGGGCTGTCATGGTGCTGTGGCCTGGGCGGAAGCTGTGCTGGGTGGGAGAGAGGAGTTTGTGCTGGATTAGGTAGGGCATGAGCTGGGAGTGGATGGCTTTCTCTAGAATTTTAGAGAGAGGAGAGAGTATAGCTATGGGTCTGAAGTTGGTAGTGTCTGTGTTCTTACCACCTTTGTGGAGAGGAATTATGTATGCATAACGCCAGATGGTTGGTACATAGGATTCCTGAATGGATCTATTAATGAGGATGGATATGGGATAGGCTATAGATTTGGTTGATATTTGAAGAAAATTTCCTGGAAGGTTGTCAGGGGCATTGCGGCATGGTTTTAGCTTTTGCAGTAGTCTTTTTATAGTATAGATGGAGACAGGTTTAAGTGAGAATAGCGGTGGAGGAGGGGGGTGAGAGAGAGGGTTTGGGGTGCAGGGTGAGGGGTTAGTATTGATGGATGGATTGGGGAAAGTGGAGGATAATTTAGCTATACAATCAATGAGAAATGTGTTGAAGTTAGTGGCCATTTCAAGACTTGAGAGGTTGGGATTCGGGCAGGGGTTGGAAGTATTACCACCATTCCTTTCTATTTTTCTCACATATATTCTTTATTTTCCATAACACAATTTTGTTTTGGTACTCTTTCTTCATTCACAATACTTTATTTTTTTAACTTCCATTCCTTCCCACAATTCTTTGTATTTATAATATAGTATAATTTCTATCAAGTTTTTATTTTTCTTCATAATTCCTTTTAATACCTTATATAAAATTAAAGATGCTGCATGTACTATTGGGCTTATTAAACCCAAACCTCCTTCCTATTCTTTCATATACAGAATCCTTCTTTTGACTGGATTTAGTCTAGAGCCGCATATGAAGGAGAACATAATGATCATTAATTCCTTTTCATACTTAATAGGGATCATATAGATGTTAGCAACATATGCAATTTTCCTATTACCATGGTATTCAACAAGTGCTTTTTTCTACATGAAAATCTAGATGATTTCCAAAAATTAGTCATAACCTTTACTTCTTTTGAGTACATTATCCCATTGTTGTCTATATTCATTCCTTCCAAATGTTATTCCTAATATATCTATATATTTTTACTGAACTCAACACCTATCATACTTTCAAAACCAAATCCTTTACTTTTCTTATTTTTATACATATATTTTTTTAATTTATATTTAATTTTTCATTTACTTTTTCCATCCATACTTTATTTTTAACAAATACAATGTCATCCACATAATTATACATTGGCAATTGTACTTTCTTCATCATTTTGAATCCACCACTACTTGACATTTTATTAATTTCCCTCACTATTACATTCATATCTAATGAGAAAATGACACTAATAGCTAGGCAGCCCTGCTTTATTCCACATTCTAATTGTATTTCTTCCTCAATCCAGACATTTACATTTAGTTTCACATAGTTCATTTCATAAACAGATTTTATAAATTGTAATATTTTTTGCTTGCATTATATGGCTGCAAAATTCCCCACAATGACTTATATTGAATATTATCATAAGCTTTACTTATATCCCCCATCATAACCTTTGCTTCTACATTTTTATGACATCAGTTACTTCTCTTATTATCCATAACAACTCAACTTTCTTTTCCTTTTCTTCCAAGTACATTTTGGTCATACATTCTATCCATTTTTTCCATAACCTTTTTGTTATTCTCATAAAAATGTTATAATCTGTATTATTCAATGTTATAGGTCTCCAGATTTTTCATCTCCTCTGTATTTCCTTTTTTATTATAACTCCTGTACATATATCTCTTTAATTCCAGTTTCTAACTATTCATTCATAACTTCTATAAAAAATATTTTTTGCCACTCTTTCATTCCTTTGTACATACCATATTTAATTTCATCCAGTCCTGTTGCAGAATTCACTCAATTCTTTCATGGTTAATTTTTGTTCTAAATATTCATTATCTTCATTATTTAATTTTTCACCTTTAAAATTTTGTTCTAGGTCTTCTCTCAAATAATTCCAGTACATATTCTTTAATTATTTTGTACATTCCTTCTTCTTGCTGTCATATTTGTTTACCTGTCTTATTTTTTAATTCTCATAATTTTTCCTTCTTTTATTATTTTACTCAAATATGGTGCTACATCGTCTTTCTTTTCTTGTAAACAATAGTTTTGCCTATGTAACAAATTTATTTTAATTTGATTCATTTATATATATTTCTCTTTTTCATAAAAGGAATTTTTCTTCTCTAACAAGTCTCTAAATGTTTCTTGACTTACTATCTTATATCTCTCTCTCTTTTCTTCCTTATACATTCTAAAATACTTTATATTTTTCTTGAAAATTAAGCCAGCAAACAGTCCAATTCTCATAAAACTCCCATATAGTCATATAATTTTGCCATAATTCCACAAGTTTTTTTCTCTTCAAAATCTAATTTTTATTAATTGTTTTTATCCCTTTTCCTATTACATATTCTTAATTTCCTGTACTTTAACATACTGACATGTGATCTGAAAATCGAGCATACTGGATACCTTTTTTATAACTTTTAAACTATCAGATATTAAAAAATAATCAATTTCTGTCCCAATTTCATTCCTTTTATAGGTCCAATGGTTATTTTTCCATACACTTAACTTTCCACTTCACAATTTCTTTAGCCATTTTAATATCACAATTGCTCTTATTTTTCCTTAAATTACAATTAAAAATCACCCACCACTATAATGTCCATATTTACAAATATTCTTGAATAGGTTTGTAAACATTACTGCTCTCTCTTTTTTGTTACATATGTATATAAAGCTATAATTTTATGCACATTTTTCCATCTCATGTCTATATTACCATAGTTCGTCCTAGATCCACTATGGTAACATCTAATATTTTAATGCTTTCTTGACATAATATACATATGCCCGAGCATGTTTCTTTCCCCATGTTTTAAACTACCAAACCATTCCAACGTTTTTCAGTTTGTGTTCTTTTTTCCTCTATTAATAACTGGATATCTTCTAAAACAATATGTGCATCTACTGCAGCACACCCTTGTAATATAGCTATTCTCCTTTTAATATTTTTCATACTGTTCACATTTAAAGCTAATATTTTCAGCTTGTAAGAATAGTTAGCATAATAAAATGTTTATCCATTTCCTTTCTTATTTTCTCCAAGCATTATGTTTTGGAATTTTCTTTTCAACTCTTTTCCCTATCGAATTCTTTTTATTTCTTACTGTTCACCAATCAGCTTCTTCCTCACTTATCTCCTTAGTTTCTTCTTCCTTGCTTTTTTTAACTTCATGTATAACCTCTTTATCAGTTACATCTTTTTGTACATTTTCTTGCATAACTTTTCTTGTATAACAAATTCTATCTCTTTATCTTGTATAACTTCATTTTCTTGTACATTCATTTCACATTCTAGCCACGAATGACCAGTATTGCCACATTTTCTGCACTTTAGGTTCATAGGTAGGTACTAGGCTATTGGCCCTAGGGCCTATACAAGCCTAGCCAAAAATGTACCCTGGCTTTCGCCACCCAAGAAAATTATTTTCCTGTGCCCCTGTCAAACAGAACCACATAAGTGATCCCCGGGGTGAATTTCCCATTGAAGAGTGCTAATGAGGAGCTCTGTTTGACATAGATAGGTATAGGTTCATAGGTAGATACTAGGCTATTGGCCCTAGGGCCTATACAAGCCTAGCCAAAGAATCACGCTTTTGCATTATGCCCTGTTTTACCACATAAATAAATTTTTTTATCACATTCATTGATTAAATGATCATTTGTTTCCTCAAAAATGACATTTTTGATTCACCCCTGTATTTCACAAAACCCCTATTACCATGACTATCAATAATGCTAGGTACATGTATAACATTATCATTTTCCATTTTCAGTATTACTCCACATTCCCATCCCGCAGTCCATAGTCCTCTTTCATCATATATTTTTGTATTGTCCATTATTTCTTTACACATAGATGTTTTTTTCAGTTTTTTTGCTTCAACTTCAGTTCTAAACTGGATCATTATTCTTTTTTTTTGGTCTTTAAAAAGTACGACATTCTGACCATGGATAAATATCTTTCTTTTGTTCATATGTACCCACCCAGGGGGGCTATGACAGAGTCCCAAACCTTATAACTGTCCAAACGTTATTTTTTATGGCTCACATGTACTGTATACTATTTTTGTTTCTTTTAATTTTTCTTCTTCTTCTTCTCCCATAGTTTGTGCATAAGTTTATCTCAAACTTTTTCTGGCACAGTTTCTTCTCCTTTTTCTTCTTCTATTGTCTCCATGATGTCACTCCATGAAATTGCTGCTCCACTTTCTGGTTCACTTTGGTTTACCATTTCTTCCAAATAATCATCCAGCAACCCTCCCGACTGGAGGGCTGTAATTTTGCATTTCTCAGCGGTAACTCTCGCTCCTTCAAACAATCTTGTCTGAAAGTTTTCCTCTGAATCTATCTCTGTTACAGCTACAATCTCCTTTTCTTCCAATACCACTGTTTTTTATGCACCCACAGTATCAGAAAAAAAAACTGGTAGCAATTCTACCATTTCAACAACATTTTCATCAACCTTCACTTCATTTTCAGCCAAAGCTGAATCAGTCATATTTTCTTCTTGTTCCTCCTGGCTGCCTCCATGCCTGGACAGGAAACAGGAAGTCAGGATGTGTAACACACAAAGCCTTCCCACAACTACCAAGAGTAGAGGAAGGTCCCCGATGCCCTGGCAAAAATTCCCTAGTAGTATATATATATCACCTTGGGTTTCCCCTGAAAAGAGGCTACTAGCCTAGTGGGAATAATCCAAAGGATAAATAAATAATTTCCATTTTATAGTAATTGCATTCACTTTTATTTATTTTTGTGACACTGACAGCATTAAATTCAGTGAAGTACTCCACAAAACCAGAGAAAACTATATGTTCAGCCAAATGTACCCGGAAATGAACAATATAAAATAGGTAAATAAAAAATGCTGGTACGGCTGGCAACAGTATAAACAATGTAGCACGTTTAAAATGTGCTTACAGCAGCAAAGCTTTCAAGCATACAAGCGCTTCCTCAATTCTTCAATAAAATTTAAGATTAAAACACCTATGCATGTGATATATCCCTAACAAGCCAGCTAATTAAATTAATTATAACCTCAACTTCTTAAAGAAACATATATAACAGTACATATATAATATGTATGTATGCCTAGAATTAAAATGCCTTCACAAAACATCTTAACAGATAATTTAAAACCACTATTATTTTCATTTTAGGTCTGGTTTTATACTATTAACTGAATTGTGACCAGGATCACAGTCAGCTCTAAATAAGGTAATCCAATTGTACTCTGCTAGTTCTGTTGCTGTAATCAAATCACAACCATGTTCATTTTATATACATCTGTTGTAATACCCTAAATTTAAAGGAATGGGTCTGATCCATAGAAAAGTAGAATAAGTATATTTAAACAAAGAATTAGTTTCTACTTTTCTTCTAATTTCTGACAAATGAGAACAGATCCTATCTTTTAAGTTACAGTTCGTTTTCCTTATATAAAAAGAGTTACATCGATCACAGCAAAATATACAACATTCTGTGTGGTACATGTTGCAGAAGTTCTAAATATAAATTTCTGTCCATCTATTGGATGCAGAAATTCATTTTCTTTATTAACAAAGCTACAAAAGGTACAATTACAGCAAAGTTGTGTACCATATTTGATGCCTAACTTCTTCTTTCCTTGTGATTTAAGATCTTTAGAACAATGCTTAAAGATTTATTTCCCTTGTATACAAAACTTGGATTAGTACCTACATACTTAACTATGTTCTGATTAGAGCATGGTATTTGCCAGTTATTCTTAATATTCTGAATCTGTGTAGTTTAATTATATTTCATAATATATCCCATCTGCCTACTAATGGTATCTATATTTCACTGTATCCCTGTCTTGCTTGAAAAGTAAGGTTTAGCGTGGTTCTCTCTCTCAGAGGTTACAAACTCCACATTTTCTTCCAACAATTTATTATATATTCCTTCATGAAAATCAACCAACCATTTCTGATGCATCATGAAAAACTGATCCATCTACCTGCATGTTCAACCTACTGGTTGTTAATAGTTGGCTTTTAACTATCCCGTTATATACATATTTGTGGTGCATACTGCATGAGTGTAAATAGCTAGTTGTCTGAACTTCCTTTCTATACACTTTGGTATCTAAATACCCCATTTCTAAAACAAAGTAATATTTAGGAAGCTAATCTGCAACATCAGAATATGTCATATCAAAAGTTGGAAAATCTTTGGATCATTGTAAGCTATGTCCAAATTCATGTAGAAATGATATATAAACAGTACAACGTGTTTAACACAAAAACAGCAAAGCTTGCAAGCATACAAGCTCTTCCTCGGTGCATCAATAAAATTTCATATTAAAACACGTGCATGTATGTATGTATGTATGTATATGTGTATCCCTAACAAGCCAGCTAGTTAAATAACTAACTAGTTATAACCTCATCTTTTTAAAGAAACATATATAACAGTACATATACAATGTATGTATCTATGCCCAGAAGTTTGAAAGCTTTGCTGCTGTTTTTATAAATTAAACATGTTATACTGTTTATACTGTTGGCGTCCATACACAGACTTTTCATTTATCTATTTTATGCTGTTCATTCCTGGGTACATTTTGCTGAACATACAGTTTTCTTTGGTTTTGTGGAGTTCATTGCTGTAACTTTTGTCCAACACCCTATATGGAAGCCAGCATCAGTGGAATGATGCCTGGACATTCCACTAGTGATTTGTTACATCAGTTTTTGACTGTACAAGAAAATCCTTTACTTAATGCAACAGGGAATTCATTTAATGCTGGAGAAAAGGATGAAGTCAATTATGACTGTTTACATACTATACAAGAATTGGACAGGAAGGTACAGTCATATAAATGACTGAAATGGCAATGTTTAAGCTTTTCAGGATATTTAGACATGGCAGTAGTACCTAGAGGGTTGTGCATTCTCAGGATGCCCACATATGGGAATCCATACCCTGAATTATTAAAAAAAAGGCAAGAAATTAATCTTAAGTTAAGTAATGACTACATGAGACTTATGAATGAGTTTATGGGTACCAAGACGCAACAAATGGCTGAGACTGAGGCTACTGAGAGGCGTATAATGACATCTATAAATTTCAAAGCAGTTGCTCAAGAATTTAATAGTATGCTTCAGGGACTATGTATGTTTGAAAACAAGTGGATTGCAGTTAAGAAACATGAATTAAAGAGAGACTGGGAAGATTTTAAAAATTCACATTCTTCAGTGGCTGAGAAGTGGGCAATGGGATAGGAGAGCTCGTCCACAGAGCACCTCCCCTAATCTTGATGCTCCGAAATGCCGTGATGCAATAGGAGACCTAGACGTGTTTAAAGTTCCAACTAATGAGAATCCACCTCGAGTTGCACTGTCCAAACCCAATGGTAGAGAGGTTTTAATCAATGAGAATCCACCTCTAGCTGTACTATCCACCCATAATGGGAAAGGAATATCGCAGTCCAGAAATGAAAATTCAGATTTTTTATCTACAGGGATCAGCATACAATTACCGATCCAGGTTCAAGAGATATCCAACAAACAGACACGACCACAAGGAAGGAGCTGCAGACAAGACAATGGAAATCTGATCAGGCCAATAAGCAGCAGCCAGTTGGCTCTCAACGCTTAAAGGTTGGAAGAATGGTTCTTAATTTATCCTCTCATTCATTTGGTGACATGAACTTATAGTGCTAGATAAAGGTCCAACACTTATTCCTTCAGTTGAAGGTAAACTTACAGAATCTTCAACTGAATTAAATCTGTTTATATGAAATTTAGACTTAAAGCTGCTATATAAAACTGATCCTGACTGTCACTCATTCATCTCTAACACACAATACAAGACATTGGTAACCTCCAAACTCTGGACCCCACCCAGTTTGGGTTGCTTTAATACACAGAAACACATCAGGATGGACAGCAGCATCATAACATATGAACAAACTAGTTAACAGACGGAGCTTACATACATGCTTACATCTCAACAGCTAACTATAAAATGGCAGTCAGGGTCACAAGTGCTCAGTATTTATACACTTGTGCAAGCCCTTGGATAGCTTCTTAAAGGTATATATACACATACTGAGCTACATCCTCCCTCTTAAAAAGATTCCCCCTTTATACAAAGCATCAGGGTTAGACATACATTACTATATACATTGGAAACAAAATACAATGTTCATGTCCAAGTTACTTCATATCTGCTACAGGTTTTGAGATTTGACCATATCTAGTAACATATAAGGTGTGTCCATATTCATTAAGGATATCCACAGCTGCAGGCTAGTTACGCAGCATAATGCATCCGAGGTTATCCAAGTGCAACTAACTCCGAGTAAAACAGCAATCCAAATTGTAACTTGCTATAGATCCCCCACCATGCCCAAAGATTCCCACTCCTCTTTGGATATACTGGAAAATATTGGGGTTTAACCAAACACCCTAATAATGGGTAATTTCAACTACCCCACCATTAACTGGGAAAACTACTCATATACCAACTCCTTCGCTAAACGCTTTCTGGAATTCATAAATTCCAATGCCCTGGATCAACTTATCCACACCCCCACCATGGGCAACAATATCCTAGACCTAATCATTACCAACATGAGTGACCAGTGTTCCACACCTGAAATCAACTCCTTGTTGGTCAGATCCGACCATAAGCTACTCACCCTAGATATCCGCATCCCGCCCCAACCCACCATTAAGGAAACCACGGCAAAAGAATTCTCCAAAGCCAACTTCATGCTTCTTAAGACAGAAGTGGCGAACTTCATGACACCCATGCAGATGGATAATACAGTTACGACTGCTGAATCCTACACAAATGCACTCTATAAGCACTTACACAAGTGCATGGATCGTGCTATCCCAAACAGAACCAAGACACTATCCTCCAAAAAGAGGAAGCCAATCTGGTGGTCCCCTGCCATAAACAAACTCTACAACAGAAGGAAGAAACTGTTGCAAAAGAGAGTAAAATCTCATGAGTGGTGGAGCTGCCTGGTCAGCCTCAGTAAGAAGCTGAGATCCCCTATAAGATTCTCCAAAGCTAGCTACGAAAACAAAATCGCCACTGATTCTAAAGGCAACCACAAAGCATTCTATAGCTATGTCAAGAATCTCAGTGGCAGCACCCAGATCTGCTCCAAGTTACAGCACAACGGCACGAAAATTACAGAACCAACTGATACTGCCAACATCCTGGTAGATAGGTTCAGTACTAACTTTACCCCCCTCTCACCCCCCAAAAGGGTCCATATCTATACATTAAGAAAGCAGACTCCCTGTAATCACATCTATGCAGGTAAAAGCTGCACACTCTAAAACCAAAAACACAGCATCCATGGGACCGGACAACATCAAAGGCTGTGTTTTACACGAACTTCAGAATGAACTGGCTCCCCACCCAAGCACCATGTTCAATCATAGTTTCACGTCAGGATTTGTGCCCACTGAATGGCGCACAGCAACAGTTATCCCACTTCACAAAGGGGGAGCCACCACTGATCCTGCCACCACTGATCCTGGGAACTATCGCCCTATTAGCCTGATGAGCCTGGTCTGCAAGGCCATGGAACATATCATCATGGAACTAAAAGACATTGGTAACCTCCAAACTCCGGACCCCACCCAGTTTGGGTTTCTGAAAGGCAGATCATGCCTTTTGAACCTGATCGACTTCTTTGAGGCAGTTACCAAAGCTGCAGACAAGGGTAAGGTGGTTCACACAGCCTATCTTAACCTCGCCAAGACTTTCAACACCATCCCCCATTCTGGAATTATAGCTAAACTCACTAAACTAGGTATAAATCCCTACGTCACAAGATGGGTTGCCAACTGACTCACTGACAGAACTCACACTGTAAAAGTTGCAGACTCCAAATGTGACTTCAAACCAGAGACAAGTGGAGTACCACAGGGTTCAGTCCTGGGACCTCTCCTGTTTGGTGTCCACTTCTCTGAAGTACAGGCTAACACAGAAGGACTCTTGCTATAGAAGTTTGCAGATGACTGCAAACTAGGAGCCATAGTAGAGTACCCAAATGATGTGGACATCCTACAGAAGGGCCTCATTGAGACAGATGCCTGGTGTCAGAGGCATGGCCTCAAACTCAATGCCAAAAAGTGCATTGTCATCCCCTTTGGTTAAAAACTCTGTATCCATGAACTACCACATAAACGGCGGTCTACTTAATGCCGAACGTGTGATGAGACCTTGGGACCCACGTGGACAGTAGTCTCTCCTTTGATAATCACATCGCCACAGTAGTCAGGAAATCTTTCACAAAAGGGTTCTCATCCAAGAAAAAAAGATGTCACTGTTCCCCTCTACTTGGCACTCAGACCAATTATAGAGTACAATGCTCCTTTTGGAATGTACCTCACAAGACATCTGCAGCAGCTGAAAAGGCCACAGAAGTACCTCACAAAGAGGACTACTGGCCTCAAACAGATGCCCTACACGGACTGTCTCAAAAAACTTCAGCTTTACTCTGTAGCATATCGCCTACGCCGAGGAGATCATTGCCCAACATATAAAGCTATGTTAAACCTAGAGCTGTTGGACATGCTACACCTTAAGAAATCCCAATCCCTCCAAGCTACAAGCTCTAGGGACCTAAACCTTGTCATCACAATAAACAGGACATGCTGGAGGGATAGATTCCTGTCCCAGAGACTTCCTATACTCTGAACAAGCTACCCATCTTTGTCAAGCAAAGTTCTTCATTAGCACTCTTCAAGAAAAATCCTGATGAGGGGATGGGAAATAGGAAATACACCCCAGGGATCACTTCTGTGGCTCTGCTCGACAGTGGCACAGGAAATTAACTTTCTTGGGTGGCGTAAGCCAGGGAACCTTGTTGGCTAGGCTTACTTAGGCCCTTGGGCCGACAGCCTCGTACCTACCTATGAACAGTTGGGAGTAAATTTAGCAACAGGGACAGTCTGCGGTACACAACTCAAATTAGGAACTTCTGTATTTGTAAGAGGAATGGGAATATCCTTGAACTTCCACTGGAACACCGGACAACTCACTCTGAGATAAAAAGTCTCTCTCTCTCAGGCTATGTGCTGTGTTATAGGCTTGGAGACCGGTCTCAAATGTTTCAGAGTCTGCCTAAAGATTGCTTCTTCCGATACCACAATGTACGATCTTGGCTCTGGATCAATATTCTTCAAGACACCAATCCGATCATAACCTCTGGATGTTTGCAGCCTTACCACTTCTCAAAATGGATTGAGTGCTTTGCTGGTCTTATCATAGTAGGACTTCTGGGATAGGCATTTCTTCAACAGACTGGCTTTCACTGATCTGTTTTTGACACATGGAACAAACACTTGACTACTGATTGATAATATGGTTCTGATTTGTCTCGACAGAAGTCTCTGAGCAAGTGAACCAAGATATTTATCATGAGGAACATTTTTGAGATTGAAGACATTCAGGAAAGCATCACTATTATCTCATTTTGACTTCTCAAGTAACTGTTTCGCACTTTGCACTGCTCGTTCTGCCAAACCATTCTGGACTACTTGTGAATTGAGCAGAGTCTCATTCTTCAGCAAATCTTTTGAACTGTTGGCTTATAAACTGTGTACCATTGCCAGAAATAACTCTGTGCGGGCAACCATGTACATCAAAATGACGCTTCATCTTACTAATCACTGTACTGGATGTTAGGTTAGGAAGTAGGTCAAGCTGGAACCAATTTGAGTAACAGTCTACTAACACCAAACAATGTTGACTATTTCACTCAAAGATATCAGTGGCTACTGTCGACCAAGGTAGTTCTGGAATCTGGTTAAGCTGAAGTGGTTCCTTCTTTTGATGTGGCTTTGTACTATTACACACTGAACAAGATAAAAGTGCTCTCTCAATGTCTTGTGACATAGAAGTCCAAAATGCTATTTCTCTCGCGCTTTTGATAGTTTCGGTTGCTGGGTGACCACGATGTAACATAGCAATGTACTCTGGTTGCAAACACTTTGGAACAATTATCGGACCTTTCATTAGAATACCTTTGTCAGACAAAATCTCATCTCTGTATGGAAAATAAGGTTACACTTCTTGAAGTAAACTAGACTGCTCTGACAGCCATCCTTGATAGATAAAGTGGCTGAGCCTTTGTAAAACTGAATCTGTGGTTGTGTGATCTCTCAGCTCATCAAGATGGGTGAAAGAAAACTTCCTCACTTCCATGACTTCAAAATCAAGGTTCTCATTCTCTTGGTGTTCTGTGGTATTTCTGTGCAATCTGGATAATGTATCAGCAAGATAAAGAAGTTTGTCTTTCTTATAGACAAGATTGAAACTGTACTTTTGCAATTTGGCTGGAGCTGAACGCATTGGCTTTCTCAAGATAGTGATTAAGCTGGTGGTCTGTTGCAATCTGGATAGGACTACCATAAACATAATCATGGAACTTCAAATATGCAAACATAATTACCAAACGCTCCTTCTCAATCTGGGCATACTGCATCTCAGTTTGGGTAAGAGCTCTCGATGCATAGACATTAAGTTGATGCTACTGTAGAATGACTGCACCAAGACCAAATTTCGAAGAATCACAGGAAAGTGTAACTGGTTTGTGAACATCATAGTATCAGAGTTGGTGGACTAGCAAGTCTCTACTTCAGGATATCAAACGCTCTTTGGTGTTGCTCTAACCAAGTCCAGGATTCATCTTTACATGTCAGCTCTCAGAGTGGTGCTGATAGTTGGCACAAATCTGGAATAAACTTGCCTAGGTAGTTGACCATGCCAAGAAAACGTTGCTGGGTTTGAACATTGTCTAGAGCGGACATCCCGAGAAAGGCTGTTTGCTTTGAAGGGTCTGGTCGTAAGCCTATACTCATAAATAAATGAGCAACATAAGCAATTTCTTGTAGCCTGAATTTGCATTTGTGCAGACTGAGCTTAAGATTCACTTGAAATTTATTTATTTAACATTTGTTTACCAGGATAGTGCAGCTGGACAGCTAGAGTCCATTTTCAGCGGAGTCCTGGGGAGAAAAGCTCTTTCTAGGACTTTTCTGAGATTTCTGTCATGTTCTGCTTCACTGTGACCTCCTACTAGTATGTCATCTAGTATAATAGCACAAAGATGCCCAGAAAAATTTTGCTCCATTGCACATTGAAAGACTTCATTTGCAGAATTTATTTCAAATGGCATTCTCAAAAATCTGTACCTGCTAGAGTACTAAAAGTAGTGAGCAATGCTGATTTTTTGTCAAGCTGAAATTGCCAAAATGAACTTTTTGCATCGAAGACAAAAAAATAGTGGCATTTGGCATTAAGGCTGAGACTTCGACTGTGTGCATTGGATGATGAGGTCTTTTTAGTGCTTTGTTCAAATCTCATGGATCAATACATATTCTGATGTCATCTGAGCTTTTCTTATGAGCTACCACCATGGAAGATACCCATTCAGCTGGTGTGACGGTTAGATAAATCACACCTTGTTGCACCATTTTATGTAACTCGGCCTCAACTCTGTCTTGCATGGCTATTGGAACTTTACGTGCTGGTCTGAAAACTGGACTGACCTCTGGGTTTAACTTCATGGAGTACATAACTGGAAGTTTGCCTAGTTTGTCTTGGAACAGAACAGCATAGGTAGAAAAAATGTGCTAGGCAAAATTAGGAGTAGTGGGCTTTCAAGCTAACTTGGTGGACTTCCTTATTAAATGAAAGCAGTCCCATTTCCCAAATGTCTCTGAGCCCCAATAATGACCGAACGTGCCTCTTGACCACATAAAACAAGTTGTAACTTCTTCCAGCAGGGTAACATGAAAGCACTACTGAGCCTTTGGTTTGAATTTCTTCACCTCTATAAGCAACAAGCTTTGCATACTCTGTCAAAGCAAGCCTTTCACCATGACACACATTCACAGGAAAGGCATTATATGATTTTGTGTGCACTTCGTGACATTATTATTAAGCCAGCAGATAATGGGGGAAGGACAGTTGTTATGAATCAAGATTATTATAGCACGGAGATGTATGATATTTTCAGCAACCTTTCAGGTAGTTGATAAAGAATATGCAACAAATGTTATTTTTAGGGTTAAAATGTTGCTATATGATCTTTTAATGGATTACAGTAGAACTGTAGAGAATATGTACGTGACTGAGCCAACTATTCCCTTTATCTATGACCTGCCCACAATACATAAAAATAAGGAAAATCCACCAATAAGATCTATTGTCTCAAGTAGGAAATAGGCTACAAAAGCAATATCTAAGTATTTGGAAGTTGAACTGAACCATATACCATATCTTACGTATTATAAGAGGTACATAATGTAAAATAAATGTCAACAAATGTAAAATAAATAAATAAAAATAAACATAAAAGATGCAATTGACTTAAGCTCTCTTTATAGTTGGTCTGCTAAGAATACTTTATGTAATATTCTTTTAGCTACATTAGATGTCAAATCCCTCTTTACTGTAACTCCTAATGACGCTGGAGAACAGTATATTAGGAACACTTACTGTATGCACTTAGTTTCTGTCACCTACTAGAAGTAGTTTTGAATAATAATGTGTTTCAGTTTAATAATGATTTGTACCATCAGAAATTAGGTGCAGCGATGGGTACACCAGCCACTAACACCTATGCAAACATAGTCCTGCCAGTTTGGGAAGATAAATTTGTATTTGACACTGGTCTACCATATCAAACACATCTACTTTTTTGTAGATGGTTTGTGGATTACGTATTTTTTGTTTGGGGAGGTAGTGAAGGAGCACTACATGAATTTGTACAGAGCTTACTATGATCCACAGATTTTCTAACTTTTGACAGGACATGCTCTTGATATTGAGATTAACTTCCTAGACATGACTTTATGTCTTAAAAATGGGGTATTAGATACCAAAGTACACAGAAAGGAATTTCATACAACTAGGTATCTACAGTCATGCAGTATACACCCCAAACATGTACATAAAGGGATAGTTAAACGACAACCATTAAGAGCCAGTAGGTTGAACATGCAGGTAGATCAGTTTTTTCATGAAGCATCAGAAATGGTTGAAGATTTTCGTGAAATAGGATATAATGATAACTTGGAAGACAATATGGAGTATGCAACCTCCAAGAGAGAACCATGCTAAACGTTTCTTTTCAAACAGGACAGGGATAGAACGAAATCCAGATAATAGCACTAGTAGGCAGATGGGATACATTACGAAAGTATTAATTGATGAACTACACAGATTAAGAATAATTGTCCAATACTACGCTCTAGAAAACAACAAACTTGGAGAATGCCAAACCGTTTAAAACAATTTAATAAAGTGCATATCAAAAGGAAAGCTTTTGAGTAACAACCCTTCTTCAGTGCAAGTAAAATAAAATCAGTTGGCTCACATTTATAAGGCTTTCTAGATTACATCATGTGACATAGCATCCTCAAACTAATTAGCACAAGCCAAGTATGAGAACAAGTTGAAGTAGATATTATAATAAAATCACAGTATAAAAATTACAAATATCCTAATAAAACATTCAATGTATACAAAATCAATGGTATTGCATTTGCTTCCCCCCAAGAATAGGTTTTATGCTAACTGTAGTATTCATCCCGGTTCAGAATCTGCTTGTAATCTCAAAATCCAGTTGCATCCACTAGTCTGTAACATGTTCTACAAGGAAACCGCTCCAGTACTTATTATTAATGCCCACCCCCCAGCCATATGTCTAAAGGTCAGTTCCCTGTGCTTTCTTCTATTAACCTGGTGAATGTGCGTATCCTGAGCCAATGTAGCAACTGCTTCATGTACACTGACAATCCTCTCCTCTTACCTCCCAACACTCAGACTTGCGAGAGATGCACTTATATATATAAACTGGAAGCCACACACTCTCCAGCCAAGACCGGAATAGCTGGTCAAGAAGAGAAGGTCAACACTTGCACCACACCACATGGAACACATAGCCGTCCAGAACACACACCACCACTACCTTCACATAAAAACACAAACCACACACCCACCTTCGCGGAGGCTCTCAAAAAAAATATACCCAAACAGCAGAGACCTCCAAGGCAGAAACACATTTGACCACCACAACACAACACTAATCACGAGACACATAGCTCTTGCCACTCAACCAAAGTCCCTATGGCAAAACAGCATGTCCAACATACTAGTCATAGGTGACGCGATAGTGAGGCACACTGATGTCCCCACTCACTAGGTTGAAACTCACTAGGTTGAATAAGGAGAAAGTAACAGTCAGCTGCCTATCAGGCACCAGGATCTGCATATAATGCACACACACTGGTCCCTCAACAACAGGTACAAATATGACTCTGTCAATGTAGATGTGGGTGTGAAATAACCTTAGATGTACCTCCCGGGACTACATGAAGAGAGACATGGAGAAGCTCTCGGATTATGTAGCCCAGGCGGGTATGACCCTAGCCCTGAGCAGCATCCATCACCCAGAATGATACCACAGTACCTCATCAAGTCAACTAAAGCTAATTTTGAAAAGAAAGTTGCCAAGGATAACCATAAGGCCTTCTATGGCTATGTCAAAAACATAAATGGCAATGCTCAGGTCTGTTCTGAGCTAGTACAAAATGGAACAAAATACACTGACCCTTCTGACATTGCCAACATCTTGGCTGACAGGTTCAGTGCAAATCCCCCCCCCCGGGGCCTATTACCATTCCAGGGGATTGTGCAAGTTCAATTATTACTGGTACATTGGTTAACAAGGCTCTATCTAAAGCTAAAAACACTGCCTCCATGGGACCAGATGGTGTCCCAGGCTGTGTCATACGCGAGATCCAAAAGGAATTAACCCCGCATCTTAATACCCTGTTCAGTCTCAGCCTCTCCACAGGATATGTGCCCATAGAATGGCGCACGGCAACGGTGGTCCCGCTACACAAGGGTAGGGCCACAACTGACCCTGGGGACTACCGACCAATAAGCCTGAACAGTCTGATCTGTAAGGCTATGGAGCAAATCATTATGGAACTCATAAATGGAGAGATTGGAAACCTCCAGTCGCTGGACCCCACACAGTTCAGCTTCGTCAAGGGCAGATTATGCCTCCTGAACCTGGTGGATTCTTTGAGACAGTTATTCAGGCTATAGATAAGGGAAAGGAGGTACACACGGCTTACCTTGACCTTGCTAAAGCATTTGACACCATTCCCCATTCAGGTATTACTGATAAGCTCACCAGCCTGGGCATAAACCCTTGCGTCACAAGACGGATCGCAAACTGGCTCTCAGACAGATCCCATAAAGTAAGAGTAGCGGGATCTATGTCCGAATCCAGACCAATAACGAGTGGTGTGCCTCAGGGCTCTGTCCTGGGGCCCCTCCTGTTTGGCATATACTTCTCAGAAGTACAGGCAAGCACAGAAGGGCTGTCGCTGACTAAGTTTGCGGACGACTGCAAACTGGGTGCTTTAACAAAGTCTCCGGCTGACATGGAGATCCTCCAGAAGGGCCTAAATGAGACTGATGCATGGTGTCAAAGCCATGGTCTCAAGCTAAATGCAAAAAAATGCATAGTAATCCCCTTTGGAAAAAACAGAGTACCTGCAAACTACAACATAGGAGGTAATCCCCTGAAATCTGAAGAAATAAGGGATCTAGGGACCCAAATAGAGAGTCAGCTTTCCTTTGATAACCATGTTGCCAAAGTGGTTAGAAAATCCTTCTATGTGACCCATCTGAAAACAAAAGGGTTTGCATCAAGATCTAAGAATATAATGGTACCCCTTTACTCTTCCCTCATCAGACCCATTATTGAGTACAATGCACCAATTGTAATGTACCTGGCTAGACATCTCCAGCAGCTGGAGAGACCACAGAGGTACCTAACCAAGAGGATTACTGGCCTCAAACAGTTGCCCTATGCAGCACGATTGAAAAAGCTAAGACTGTTCTCTGTTGCATACCGCTTTCTCAGAGGCGATCTCTGTCTAAAGTACAGAGCCATGTCCAACCCAGAATTGTTGAACATGCTCCATCTTAGCAAAACCAAAGTTACACGCTCTAGGGATATAAACCTCAACACAACAATGAATAGAACATGCTGGAGGGATAGATTCCCTTCGCAGAGACTTCCCTTACTATGGAACAGGGTCCAGATCTACATAAGACAGAGCCCCTCATTATCACTCTTCAAGAGGAACCTTGATGAGTGGATGGGTAACAGAAAGTTCACACCGGGGATCACACCAACAGCATTATTAGATAGGGGCCAAGGGTACTAGCTGCTAGTACAAGGGTCTAGGGAGTTACTAAAGGGGCGGTGAATACTGCACAACGTGGCTGGGCTAATATATGCCTTCGGGCAGATAGCCCAGTACCAACCTATGAACCCATGAACCTACAAGCAGAAAATGATTGATTTCAACAATTGGCTAAGTTTCTGGTATCATTCTAAGGGAATCCAGTATCTGCCTGGGATGACATGATTGGCAGACCTCGATGCTTTGCCAGAGATGACCTGCATCTGTCACCCCTGGGCTTCCGGATACTGGCCAAGGCTCTTGCCACCCCTATAGTGCCTTTTTAGGCAGTGTTCCAAAGACCAAATTACCACTGTAACAGCTATAAATAAAAGCAATCTGAGGGTCAAGCTGCTCAATGCTAGAAGTCTAAATCTCAAAATGTACTTGCTCGAAGCACTCCTTAAAATGGAGACCCCCCACCCCCGCAAAGGTAACCACCATGAAAAACTTCTCCAAAGCTAACTTTGGGCTCTTAAAACAGAGGTGGCTAACTTCACGGCACCCATGCAAATGGAGAATAGTTGCATGACCGCCGAATCATACACCAATGCACTGTACAAACATGTACACAAATGCAATAGAACCAAGATGCGCTCCTCCAAATAAAGGAAGAAAATCTGGTGGTCCCCTGCCATAAACAAACTCTACAACAGGAGGAGGAAACTAATGCGGAATAAGGTGAAGTCCCAAGACTGGGAAAACTCCCTTATCAGCCTCAACAAAAGTTGAGATTCCTCATCAAATCCTCTAAAGCTAGCTATGAAAACAGAATTGCAGCAGATAGTAAAGACAACCACAAGGCCTTCTATAGTTAGGCAAAGAATCTCCACAGCTATAACCAGATTTGCTATAAGCTACTGCACAATGGTACCTCCTATACCAAGCCAACAGATACTGCCAATATACTGGCAGACAGATTCAGTGCCAACTTTACCCCCTCCCAAAGGGCTAGTCGCAATACCAGTAGATTGACAGGCATCCAGTTACTGATGCACAGGTTAAAACAGCACTGTCCAAGGCCAAGAATACAGCTTCTATGGGACCTGACAATATCTCTGGCTGTGTTCCACATGCTAAAGTCATCCCTCTCCACAAAGAAGGAGCGACTACAGACCCTGGGAACTATCACCCCATTAGCCTGATGAGTCTGACATGCAAAGCTATGGAACGCATCATCATGGACCTAATAAACAAAGACATAGGGACTCTCCAAACTCTGGATCCCACACAGTTTGGTTTTGTGAAGGGCAGAGCATGCCTGGTCAACTTCTCTGAGTTTTTTACCAGAGCTGTGGATGAAGGCAAGGTGGTTCATACAGCCGACCTTGATCTGGCCAAGGCCTCTGATACCATTCCCCACTCAGGAATCATAGAAAAAAAGTCCAAGCTAGGCATCAAACCCTACATCACTAGGTGGGCTGCAAAATGGCTCGCAGGTAGAACCCACAGTGTGAAAGTCGCTGACTCCACATCAGACTGCCAAACAATCACGAGTGGAGTCATACAGGATTCGGTCCTGGGTCCTCTCCTGTTTGGTACCTACTTCCCCGAAGTCCAGGCCAACACGAAGGGACTCTGGCTGACAAAGTTCACAGACAATGGCAAGTTGGGAGCTATTATTAACTCCTCAAGTGATGTTGACATCCTACAGAAAGGCCTTACTGAGACCAAAGCCTGGTGTCAGAACCATGGGCCTTAAGCTCGATGCCAAAATAAATGTCGCCACCTCCTTTGGGAAAACCTGGTTCCCATGAATTACCACATCGTACTGAGGTTGACAGCAACCTCTCTTTTGACCACCACATTGCCACTGTGGTCGGAATGTCCTTCTATGTGGCACACCTCATTACTAAGGGTTTTGCATCCAGGAAGAAAGAGGTCAAAGTCTCCTTCTAATCTTCCCTCATTAGGCCAAACATTGAGTGCAATGCTCAATTTAGCATGTACAACACTAAACACCTGCAACGACTGGAGAGGCCGCAAAAGTACCTCACAAAGAGGATCCTAGGCCTTATACACTTGTCCTATATGGACAGACTCAAAAAACTCCAACTATTCTCTGTCTCATATCGCCTACTTAGAGGCGATCTCTGCTTGACATATAAAGCCATGTCTGACCCAGCTATGTTAGAAACGCTACAGCTAAAGAAATCAAAATCTCTCCGCAACACATGCTCCAGAGACCTCAACCTCGTTACCACAATCAACAGAACATGCTGGAGGGACAGGTTCATAACCCAGAGACTGCCCATGCTATGGAACAGACTTCCCATACATGTCAAGCAGAGCACCTCGCTGGCCCTCTTCAAGAGAAATCTTGATGAGTGGATGGGAAATAGAAAATTTACCCCCAGGGATCACTTTATTGGCTTTACTCGACAGAGGCACTGGGAAAGAAGGTCGGGTGACATGATGCCAGGGTAACCCTACGGGATGGGCTTGTAAAGGCTCCAGGGCCATTAGCCTAGTACACAGCTATGATACACATATACACACACATATACATATATACATATACATATATAACATTCATGCTTTGTTAGTACATTAGACAGAACATTTCTACATATTTCAGATCTATGTTCAATAATATGATCTTTTAACCTACGAGTGCATTTGCCAACATAAAAAGAAGGACATTTCATGCAAGTCGCTAGATGCACTACATTCATAGCACTGCATGTGGCACAACAAGTAAAAGAATACCCTTTCTGAGTTTCAGGGTGTTTAAAAGTGTTGCCAATAGTAATACGTTTACAGCAACTGCAGTTATAACAAGGATATGTCCCATATTTCTTGCTCACTGCTCTATAGTCATTACTGAGCTTCATATCTTTGTAATATAATCTCCTTTTTAAGATTTCTGACAATTTCTATATGTAAAATTCGGTTTATCGCTAAGTAGATATCTGATCTCTGGCATAGCTCCTAAGATATCCCAGTTTTAGAAATAATCTTCTTCACATCATCTGTTATCCTACTACATGTTGTAACATACCTCAACTTATTACTTTGTATGGGCCTTACAGGTTTTTTCACTGGGGGATGCAGTTTCCCTAAACAATGGTTTAGCTGATCCATCCCTATTCTAGAGTACTTCATGAATAGATTCTTTCACAGTACTATTATAACCACTAATTCTTGAATCATTTCATTCATTTGTTCCTTACATTTCTCCTCACTAGTATTCAGTCTGCTAGCTCTATGCAATTGACACATCGCAATCCCCCTAAAGACGTGGTGCATGCATATTTTCTCTATGGGTATATCGATTCATGTGAACTTCTTCCTAAAAATACTCCTGTCTACATTTCCTGCACATTTTCTAGTTTAACAGCTAGGAAATTTACTTCACTGTCAGAACTAGTGAATTTTAATTTTAAAACGTTAGTTGTTTTGTCAAGATACTCTACATAGCTAACAAGCTCTGTTTGATCCCATTCCCAAATAATGAAGCAATCAAGAAAACATTTATAAAATAACAACTTAGAATTAAACACACTGTAATTAGTAAAAACAAACTCGTTCTCCAATTAATTTAATACAGGATTTGCGTATGTGTTAGCTACTACTGTACCCATAGCTACACCAGACCATTGCAAACAGGGTTGGTTCTCAAAAATAAAGATGTTGACAAACAAGTTAAGTACTGCATCAAGACCATAGTCAGTCATTCGGAATGACTGTGAAGAGTGAATTGATATCAAGTATTGCTAGCAAAAACTTCACAGTGGAATTTGAGCAGTACCATTCATAGATTTAGCCCAAAAGTCCTCACTATTTTTTATATAACTTCTAGTCTGAGGTAGATACTTGCTTAAAACAGACTGCAAATACATAGAAACTGGCTCTGTGACCCATCCCCTTCCTGATATTATTGGTCACATTGGAGAGTGGATCAGAGACTTGTGCATCTTTGGCAACCCATACAGTATTGGTATAATGGGACACAACACAGTAAAATAATTAAACAAATCAACGGAAATATCATTTGCTATTTGCATATCATAAACAGCCATATTTACATTGGATATATGCTTCATGACATCCATCATACCAATCATAGTAAAAGTCACTTCATCTGCTAAGAACTCATGCATGTAGGAACTATAATCTACCTTGTTCATTATCACAATAGCACCACCCTTGCCGGCTTCTTTTATAATTAAATCACTATTATTCTGTAGTCACTTTAGGGCTTGGTGCTCACTAACAATTAGATTATAAAATTTATTTTCCTCTTTTTGTTCATGTAACATGCGTAGTTCCTGTTCACAGACATTGTGAAATGCTGCGACTATCGGACAACTGTTCAGTATAAATATGCTTGATTTTTTACATGTGTTGTTAACATCTAGCAGAGAGTCTTTAAAGATCAGTTTTAAGTTCAAATTCCTTGTGTAATTCTTGAGATCGGTAAGGGTTTCCGTAATAATACATCTTCCTCAGTTAAGTGAAGATTGGATAGGTTTACAATACCTCCATTATTTAAACCTAATGCTTCTGATGCATCGATTGGCTGCATGTTTGATGAATGTTGTATTTTTTTCTTCCAGGACTTCCGCCTCTTCTTACTAACAGTCATCCCCAACTGCTGCCATCCCAAAATCCTCTGTCGTGTTACCATGCTCATTGGATGTAGCTAGAGGAGGGATTATCAAAGTAACCGGAGCACTGCTGGTCTGCTGTGCAGAAACCGAGCATACAGTTCTGGTGGATTCGGCTAGGGGGGATAGATAATGGCTGAAAGTATGCACTGTGGGCGTTGTAGAGAATGTACCCAGCGCATATATTGAGCCTCTTTGTGTCTCAGTTTTCTTTTTCTCCTTTGGCTATGAGAAAATATTGCCAGATCTGAAATCATTCAGATCTCAAAGTAGTTTAAATTTTTTTAGTTGACTCTAATTTGTCATCAAAATTAGCCAGTCTTTCCAGCATTTGATGGTGAATGTGTGCCAAGTCCTTAAAGTAAAGCAAACTCTCCTTCATGTTTAATGATCTCATCTTGCAAGTTCGTTTCTATGCTAGTGAAAAACTGGTGCAAAAGCACCACACTCTTGGAGCTTAATTTTAAGTTCAGTTCCTGCCATTTCTTGAGTAACTCTGGGTATGTATTAGCAAATGCTGGCATTTTCAAGATTCTCAGTCCACACGGTATAGCCCCAAGCTCTAAATAAGCTTAGCCACTGTCACTGAAGCTTTTTAAAGGCTTGTACCTTTTTTCAAGTATGCTGTGACAAAGGAGGTACGGCCAGCACATCTAGCTAGAATTTTGTGAATAATTACATGACATTTGTGAATATCAACATGATTTATATAGAAGTGTGACGAAAGGAGATTGCCAGCACAGCTATCTGTAATTTTGTAAACAATTCTGTGTCATTTGCAAATATTAACATGATTTATATAAGATGCTTGTTTTACAACTGTATGCCATGTGTATATCAAACTGGTGTGTGTTAAAAAAAAGTATTTTAAAAAGTGCTTGTGCTTAAGATGTAACCACAGTGTGTCCTGCTAGAAGAGAACAGGAATATATGTGCACTATTGTAGCTGTTTAAATGTATTATTTTAATAGTGGAAACTGGAATATAGGAGGTTAACTTCAGAAAAATAACTGAAATTAAAATTGCATTATGGATACACAATAAAAGATGGTACCTTTCAGTTTTCAATACAACTAGACACACAGTCTGCGCTGAAAAGCTTTCTGCATTGTCTTGGAGTGAACTATTTACTGCAATTATTATATGACTTTCAGCATCTGCCAAAGATCTGGGGTCTATGTATTTTCATGGGTCTACTATACATGATCAAATTTTCAGAAAGCTGAAAATCATATGGCCAAGACCATATGTTCGACTCCTGTTGCAAAAAAATAAATAAATAAAAACAAAACACTACATTATTTTAAAGTTGCTAGCAGGGGGGCTATGCCCCACCTGCGCCCCCCCCCCACACCCAACTTAACTTTAATATATCAACTCTGAGATCGCACTACAGTGCGGTAAATGGAAATTCTTCCATTCCGTGCTATGAGGAGCTGTCTGTTCAGAACATTCGAAATTTCAAAAGTCGAACATATGGTCTCGGCCATATGGGCTTCGGCCTTTTGGAAATTTAGAAAATCTGTAGGGGACCCATTTTCACAGGTAGATGCTAAATACTGCTAGCTTTCAGCAATGGTGGGTTTCACCTTGGACAGTCAGATGACAAGAAATGGTGCCATTCTGCAAGCGATCCCAGCAGTAATATAGGAGATATTAATTTAAGGAGTCTTTTAGTGAGACACAGCACTCTGTATTCTGTCTTGGACCTGGCAACAACAAGATCCATTCACCACACATCTGCCTTGCTCTTAAGTTAACTAGGGTATAGTAATTATTTTAGTCAGGAATATAGTGAAGCTTAGTTTAGATTATTTTTCTTTGAGACTGTCCTGCAATGTTGTTTTAAATATTTCCTGCAATTCTGAACTCTGATGTCACTGTGAATATATATTTAGTATTGTCTTGTTCTTTTATTAACTATTATTAAAGTTTTGAGAGTACTTGCTTATTTATTCGGTGACACTGTGGGTCACTCCTAACTACCTTATAGTCTGTGCAAAGGGGGCATAGCTGGTAAACCTGTGCCAATCTTTCCCAGGTGTGTCTGTTTGTGTGTGTGTGTGTGTGTGTGTGTGTGTGTGTGTGTGTGTGTGTGTGTGTGTGTGTGTGTGTGTGTGTGTGTGTGTGTGTGTGTAAGTAAATCAAACCACAAAGAGATTGTGTGTGTCAGCTTCTTAAGCAGGTACACAAACCACTAGTTGGGCAGAGAAGGTGTTGGACGTCTTGGCTTGGCCACTCAGCTGATATCTCAACTCTATAGTTGTGCCAGTGGGGAGTCTTACTGGGGATCTGGAGAAAGAGGGAGAAACCAGCCTTGGACTGACTGTGGTCTCCGTAAATTGCATCTGATGCAGAGAGCTGCATCTGCTAATTCTGTGTCTGTACCTTGGCATCCTCCTAGTGTACATTCCCCCACTGTTGCCAGTGGTGAGGATTGAGGCTCCCTGATTATTGGTCCAGTGGTGGGTCATCACATATGCCAATACTATTCTCAAAGGCATAATTTTGTTACTGAGCAATGGCTTCCAAATTCTCTATGCCAGAACCAGTTAGTTATAAATACTACGCTCTTATCTGGATATAGTTAAGTATGTAGATACTAATCCAAGTTTTGTGAATAAGAGGGAAAAAAAGAAGTTATGTACTCACCATAACGTTCCATGTTTGTAGTCCATCTCACCCTTCATTCTTACTTATGGGTTCAGAGCCGATCCTCGGCTCCAACTTGGCCTATTACAAAGATCATAGTCTCTCAGTTGGCTCGTGGCTAGGTAAGTATCCCACAGTGCACTAGTACAATCCCCAGATCTTGTTTGCTGCTCAACTATAGAAAGACAGAACTAAGGTTATCCAGAAAGAACAATAATGAAAGGTCTCTACCCTACGAAGGTAAGACTATCCTGTCTCCAGATCCTTCCAGGACAGGGGTAAGTGGGTGGGTTCTTAAGAATGAAAGGCGAGATGGACTACAAACATGGAACGTTATGGTGAGTACATAACTTCTTTAGGTTCTGTAGTCCTATCTCGCCTTCCTTCTTACTTATGGGACAGTGTCCCTAGCACCTTATCCTGGATGGTCCACGGGAAAATACTCCTGAGTACCATGGAACCAAAGGAGGCTCTACCCCTTGAGATCAGGTCCAATTTGTAATGAGTGATAAAAGGTATGAGGGGTAGCCCAATTTGCTGCTGCATAAATACTGTCAACTGGAGCTCTGGCTTGGAAGGCTGCAGATGCAACTGGGATCGTGTAGAATGAGTCAATCTTGAAAGGTAGAGTTTTTCTATTGGAGGAGTAAATGAAGGAAATACAGCTGGAAATCCAATTTTATGTCTCACTTTGGAAACTGGCAGACCTAGTCTAAAATCAGAAAAGGATACGAACAATTGGTCTGACTTTCTGAGTTCCTTAGTCCTGTAAAGGTAGAACCATAACTGCCTGTGAACATCCAATCGATGAAATTTGTATTCTGCTGCATTAGAATGATTAGGGAAAAACACCGGTAATTCTATTGTTTGGTACAAATTAGTGAGAGCAAACTTTAGTGATAAAGGAAGGATTTGTACGAAGAGAAACTGTCTTTGTGGAAAATCAAATAAGGAGGCTTTATAGACAGAGCTTGTAATGCTGATACTAGTCTAGCTGATGTGATGGCTACTAGAAACAAAGTCTTCCAAGACACAAATTTCAATAGGCACGAATGAGCAGGTTCAAAGGGTGGTGAAGTTAGTTTGGACAGAACAAAGTTCAGGTCCCAGGAAGCTAACGGTTCCTGAAATTGGGGGGTCTCGGCAAAGTAGCACCTTTAAGGAAGGTTTTACACAATCTGTGGAACATCAGGTTACACTCATGCTGACCCAAATGAAAATTAGATATCGCTGCCAAATGGACCCAAATTGTGGCAGCAGCAGACCCCTGATGGAAAAGTCCAGACAAAAATTCTAAAACCATAGGTATGGATGCAGTGTGAGGATCTACATTCCTTTCTTTAGCCCAGATGGAAAACCTTCTCCATTTGCTAGAGTATTAACTTCCTAGTAGAAGTTTTATGCAAAGACGTGAGGATGAGGGTCACAGCAGGAGAAAAATCATGAAGCATGACTAGGGATGGAACTGGAGCAGCCACGCTATCAAGTTGAGGGTGTGGAGGCAGGGGTGAAGGGAGCCTGACGTGTGTCAAGAGGTCTGGCACTGGGTCCAGAATCCATGGATCGTCTAATAGAGGAGGCCTGAGAAAGGGGAACCAAAATCTGGCGAGGCCAGTACGGAGTGATGAGAATCATTTTGCTTCCCAATAGCTTTGCTTTCTGAATCACTTTGGATATGAGAGGAAAAGGAGGGAGAGCATAAAGGAGGAAAAGGATGGAGAGCATAAAGGAGTCCCAGGGGCCAATCATGAACAAGTGCATCTCTCGGTGGCAGTAGTTGCTGCATTTGGAGTTGAATGGGCTGGCGAAGAGATCGCAGCAAGGCTGTCCCCATTTGCGGAAGATCTGTTCCGCTACTTCCTGATACAGAGACCACTTGTGAGGCATCAAGATTGCCCTGCTGAGCTTGTCGGCCATCACATTGGTTGTCCCTGGGATGTGCGTTGCCACCAGAAAGCGTTGAGAAGAAATTGCCCACTCCCAAACACGAAGTGCCTCTCGCAAAGTGGGTAAAATCTGGTTCCTCCTTGTTTGTTGAGATAACATACCACTGACATGTCTGATTGGATTGCTATCATCCCTAGAGGAAGAGAGTCATGAAGTGCTTGCAATGCTAGAAGCACTGTTCTCATCTCTAGGACATTGATATGCAGGTGAGCCTCGTGATCTTGCCATGTGCCTTGGACAGTCCTGCCTAGATAATGCCCCCCCACCCTATATGTTATGCATCCGTGGCCACAGTAGCAACGGGTTGGCGAGGAAGGAATAGAGTGCCTGTTGTTAGTTGGTCGGGCTGAATCCACCAACGAAGGTCCTTTTTGCAAGACTCTGTTATGATGATGTTGTGAGATAGAGGCAGCTGTTGAAAGGACCACTGGGACAATAGAAGCCATTGAAGAATTTGCATATGTAATCTGGCGAGAGGGACTAATGTTATGGTGGAGCCCATGGTCCCTAAGACTTTCAGCACTATCTTTGCCTTGACTTTCTGTAGGGGGAAGTAGATGGAGAATTTGTTGTCTGGAGATTCTGCACTTTTTCTGCCGGTAGACGAGCTAACATGGTGACTGTGTCTATTTCTGCGCCTATAAAAGTCACAAATTGAGAGGGCGATAAGGCAGACTTTTCCCAATTTACTGCAATCCCCAACTGGGAACAAAGCTGGATAGTGGAATCTCCGGTTTGTAGGAGTAGATGCCTGGTGGTGGCGGTCAGCAGCCAGTTGTCCAGGTACGGAAATACTTGGAATCCTAGATGTCTCAGGTGAGCTGTCACTACTGCCATATATTTGGTGAACACCCTGGGGGCTGTGGTGAGACCAAAGGGCAGAGCACAAAATAGGTAGTGACTGGCTCCCAGCTGGAAACGCAAGTGACTCCTCCACAATCTGTCCATTTTTATATGGTAGTATGCATCTTGGAGGTCTATGGAGCACATCCAATTGTCTTTCCCCTAACAGAGAAATTATAGATTGCAGTGTCATCATCCGGAACTTGGCCTTTTTTACAGATTTGCTTAGTTTGCTAAGGTTCAAGATGGGCCTCCAATCCTATGTACGTTTTGGCACTAAAAAGAATCTGGAGTAAGTTCCAAATCCTAGCTGGTCTGCGGGGACGGTTTGGATGACTCTGTTTGCAAACAACTTTTGCACTTCTACAGTTACTTGATCCCTGTGATTGGGTGAAACATCTGGGATCTTCTTGGGAGTGTGAAGTGGAAGAGAAAAGGGTATGGAGTAACCTCTGGTGATTATTCTTTATACCCATTTGGCTTGGGTGATGCTTAGTCAGGCTTCTGGATACAAAGATATGCAACCCCCGACTGGCTCCAGAGAAGCACAGCTGGGCCCCACAACAGGAGCGCTGATAGGGATGGCCTCAATGAATCGTGGCCTCCCTGGTTCTGCAGACCCCCCCTGCCTCTAGTGTGACATCTACCATTAGCTCCTCCTTCTCTGCCTCTGAAGAAGGGGCACCCTGTGCATCTAGGAAAAAAATCACTGGGACTTCTTGAACCACATCTTACCACCTCTCTGACCCTTATGATATGGTCTAGAGGGGATGGTAAAATGTACTCCCATGGCAGAGAGAGTTTCCCCTTCTTGTTTGCACCTGGTGAGTATTTTTTTACCTTAGGTCCAAACAATGAAGAACTGCCAAAGGGGGCATTGGTAAAGATGGACTTGAATGGCTCCGCAAAATTACATAAGCATATCCAGGAGTGTCTCCTAAGGGAAACTCCTGAACCCGCTGTCCTGCTTGCTCCATCAGCTGCATGAGATCAGCCTCATGGAGGCGTTTACGATGGAATTTAAGCTGCACAACTGAGCAGACACCTTCTCAGGGATTCTTGTAGTAGATGTACCTTGAAGAGCATCTCCTAACTCCTTAAGGAGATCTTTTTGAAGCCTCGTAAAACGTGTTAGATAATTCAGCGATCAGAGCGTGAAAGCTGCTGAAGACATGCTTCCCGTATCTATCCATCCATCGTTCGAGACTCCTTATTCGGCGGATGGACATATGAAGTCTCTGCTAGCTCCTCCTTAGTGACCACCACCATGGCATCTACAGGCATGCCCTTGCATAAAAATTCTCTTTAGGGGCAGACAGAAATTTATTGGGTCTTTTGGGAACTGGCTCCACTGCATCGGGAGTCTCCCACACCTTCTGACTAACCAGGTCTAAAACAGACACCCAGGAGGCTGAAGGTTGAGACCCAAAAGCCTTCAGGTACACTGACTCCTCATCAGAAGGGGTGACAGTGGGCCAGCCACCTCTCTGCTTAAGGATCTCTCGGATGTCTACAAAGGAGACATCATCAGAGGACGACTTGGGGGACCCTTCTGACTCCTCGAGGTCAGTGTCTGAAGTGGTGGACATCTGGGGAGTCTACATGCTTCCTCTTGCATGTTCTCTTCCGAGGGGACTCCTCAGAAGGGTACTCTGGGGAGGTCTTGGAAGACTGCGGGGCCACCAAACGTGGGCTCCTGAGGCTGTGGGTCTCTGCTGTCGAGAGAGAGAGAGTAGGTGCAGAGACCGAGGTCAGTGCTTGAGGGGGAAGTGCGTCGGTACCCTTGCATGGAGCTGATGAGCGAGACAGCACACTCATCATCTCGAAAGCAGATCTCTCCAGCTCCGAAGAAAGCCCCGGTTCCGAGGAGATGGAGGTAGTCATCAGCTCCAGAGCGACTGGCTCTGAGATGGAAGTAAGGTCCGAGCTCATTCTAGCCGACGCAGCGAGGGGGAGACTCGGAACCGAGGAGGTTCAGGTCAAAAGGTGTCCCTGTCAGGGTAGACTGGTGAGCTTCAGCTCCTAGACACCACGGACGGTGCCGAAGGTGTCGTAGCGGAACTCTGCTCTGAGATAGCCATGAGGGAGGCTGGAACACAGGGTTCCAGGACAAGTGGTACCAAAAACTCTGGCTCCGAAGGCCAGACTCGGCTTGGAGGAACCACAACAGGGAGGATGGACTCAGGAGGCTCTGGAACCGATTGGGTCGGAGCCAACAACAATTTAGTGTTTACACTCCAGAAATTGTCTGCTTTGCCTACTCTCTCCACATCTTCCTCGGACAGGCTCTTGGAGGATCTGGATGACAGGGTAGGTGATCTAGATCTCTGAAGAATTGGAGATCTTAAGGTTGGGGAGACCGGCAATGGATCTCTGGGTTGGTTCTGATGTAATTTTTCAGTAGTCGGCTCAGAAAGGCATGGGGCCGACACAGACGTGCCAATATAGACAACCTCGACCGGCTCCGAAGACAGTGGAGCCAAGGAGACAGAAGTCTGATCAAGTTTAGATTGTTTCTGAGGAGGTTCCGATACACTAGTCTGTTTCGGGGAATGCCTCTTGGCCAACTTAACCTTCTCTTTCTTGGAAGAATGAGATTTGGATGAAGAAGATGAACTCGCTAAGTCTTCCTCGAAGGAAGGCTTGAGGAGACCTTTCAAGATTAACTTGTTCTTCCACTCCTGGAGAACTCTAGAGCTAAAGGAATGGCAGAATAGGCAAGTTTCCTGCAAATGAATTGCTCCGAGACAATATACACAATTACTATGGCCATCCGTAATTGACATCTTCTGGGAGCACACTATGCATTTTTTGAAACCCGAAGGTTTGTGGTCTTTAGACTCTTTAGACATGTTGGAAAGCTATGTAATAAGCAATACGCAACAGACACATGAGGGCTAGGTCCTCTAACTTAAACGGGTCTAGCCCTGAGGAATAGGAAAATAGCAGAGGACTTGGTCCTCTAACTTAAACGGACCTAGCTAGATATGCTAAGTCATAGAAAAAGTCAGAAACTAAAAGCAGTCGAATAAATGAGGAAACAACACTGCACACAAGCTTAACTTTTCTAATAATTAGAAAAAAACAAAGGCCCTAAACGCGAACCCTGAGAAGGACTCTAACAAGACGAGCAAAAACACTGCACAGAATATATATGAAAATATATATACAATAAGGCTAGAAAACAAGGTCCTAAATAAGCACAGACCTAAGAAATATCAATATTAACAAGAACTAGCACACAGGATTCCAACGGAGAACAAGGGCCAACGGCCAACCAGTTCTCAACAAAGTAACTGATTTGACAAGCAAAAAATCA